>NC_040249.1:30523987-30550352 GCF_001444195.1 Xiphophorus couchianus
ATCTCGGCATTTCATGCTGTTCACAGCTAATAAGGCTGAAAATTGAGTCTAGTGTTGAAAATTCATATATTGTCACTTTTTCACTTCTCTCGCTGAGAAAACGCTTTTTTGGTCTCTTACATTCAAAACTCATGAAACCCAAAATTTAGACTTGGTTCCAGCTTCAAACCACCAGAACTACTGCATCTGGGCATTTCTATGCTGTTCCACAGCTAATAAGGCTGAAAATTGAGTGTAGTGCTGAAAATTCATGTTTGTCACTTTTTCACTTCTTTCGCCGAGAAAACGCTTTTTTGGTCTCTTACATTCAAAACTCATGAAACTCAAAATTTAGACTTGGTTCCAGCTTCAAACCACCAGAACTCCTGCATCTCGGCATTTCTATGCTGTTCCACAGCTAATAAGGCTGAAAATTGAGTGTAGTGCTGAAAATTCATGTATTGTCACTTTTCACTTCTCTCGCTGAGAAAACGCTTTTTTGGTCTCTTACATTCAAAACTCATGAAACTCAAAATTTAGACTTGGTTCCAGCTTCAAACCACCAGAACTACTGCATCTCGGCATTTCTATGCTGTTCCACAGCTAATAAGGCTGAAAATTGAGTGTAGTGCTGAAAATTCATGTATTGTCACTTTTTCACTTCTCTCGCTGAGAAAACGCTTTTTTGGTCTCTTACATTCAAAACTCATGAAACTCAAAATTTAGACTTGGTTCCAGCTTCAAACCACCAGAACTACTGCATCTCGGCATTTCTATGCTGTTCCACAGCTGTTACGACCCGGCTCGGGAAAAGGGAAGCAACATTAAAGAAACCTAGATGGTAAGGTTTAACAGTTTAGAGGTTTATTTTTGGGTTCAACAAAAATAAAGGGGGTAAAATTAACAATAGTCAGATTGTAGAGACTAACAAAAGGATACTCAACAAAACAAGGCCCCAAAACAATCAGGTGTAAGTCAAAGACTTTAACCAAACAAAATAGACTTTCAGAACAGGGTACACGAAGACAACCTACAAATCTCTTACAGAGATCCAAAGATCCCACACGGGGACAAAGTGAGTGGCACAAGCTATCCACGCTAACAAAGGTTGTCAGAGCTAACAAAACAAGGTTACAGCAGTCAACCAAAAAAACCCCTAACAAAGTGGCAAGCTGTTTCAACAAAGAAACAGCCGCGCCTTCTCCCAGGATGTCCTTGGTTCTTAAAGGGAGGCCTCAACAGTGATTGGTGGAGCCGGCAATTGATGACCCAATCACGGTAGGCCTCAGGATGTGACACAGGACAAGCAGGGCAGCACCCACTTCCAGGTGGAGTCAGTCTGATTAGCCACTGAAAAAACAAACAAACAGAAAAGAAAAGGCCACTGGCCGTAACACCTCCCCCCTTAAAATCCTAAACCAAAGTGTTTGGAAGGAACATTCCCAACCGAAGGTAACTATACAAGCTACACTCTAGATAAAGCATCTGCTAAGAAGTTATCTGCACCTTTCTTATGTTTGATTTCAAGATTGTAATCCTGTACCAATAAAGCCCACCGCATGAGTCTCTGGTTGTGGTTGTACATGCGAGAAAGGAAAACAAGGGGGTTGTGGTCGGTGTACACTATGATTGGCACAGGACTAGGCCCTAGGTAAACCTCAGAGTGTTGAAGTGCAAGTAGCAAGGCCAGAGTTTCTTTCTCGATGATGGAGTAATTGAGTTGGCTGGGTGTAAACTTACGGGAAAAACAACAGACGGGATGATCAGCTCCGTCCCCACCTTCCTGTAACAGTACAGCACCAGCTCCAACAGCACTAGCATCCACTTCAAGTTTGAAAACCTTTGACCATCCTCTATAGCAGAGTCAGACCAATTCCTTACAATCAATGCTGAGGAGCAAGTTGAAGGTAAGGATTGACCTGTTTGAAGGTCAGGATTACCGTTTGGGTCTCGAGAACAGTACGGTTTCAACATATTTATGTGACAGACCCGAGATTTCCTCCTTCTTTCCGGAGTGCAGATTACATAATCTGTCTCACTCAACCTTTCCTGAACCACATAAGGTCCTGAAAACTTGGCAGAAAGGGTAGAACCAGGAACAGGTAGTAATGCTAGAACTTTTTCCCCCTTAGCAAAAGAACGGGACCGAGCAGACTGGTCATAATGCTTTTTCATTGACCTTTGAGACTCACCTAGTGTTTCTTTCGCAATAGCACAAGACTGATGCAGTCTTTCTCTGA
The DNA here is from genome assembly GCF_001444195.1 of Xiphophorus couchianus. Classification (NCBI taxonomy): domain Eukaryota; kingdom Metazoa; phylum Chordata; class Actinopteri; order Cyprinodontiformes; family Poeciliidae; genus Xiphophorus; species Xiphophorus couchianus. The sequence continues at coordinate 30,526,207 of NC_040249.1, forward strand.
ATTTGCAGACATAATCCAGAATGTTTTCCTGGGGAGAAACATTTATCTCTAAGAGTTTCTCTTTGAGAATTTTCAGAGGGCTACGGAGTGTATGGCCAAACACCAATTCAGCGGGGCTGAATCTTAGAGACTCTTGAATAGACTCCCGAGCGGCAAACAGAACAAAAGGTATGCCTTCGTCCCAGTCTTTTTCTGTTTCTGTACAATATTTTCGTAGCATAGACTTTAACGTCTGGTGCCAACGCTCTAAAGCTCCTTGAGACTCAGGATGATAAGCGCTGGAGACTGTATGCTGTATGTTCAGTTCTTTTAGGACTTGCTTAAAAAGTTTAGACTGAAAATTTGTGCCTTGATCAGTTTGAATTATTCTAGGAAGGCCAAAGGTGGAAAAAACTTTGTCATCACTTTTACTACTGAGCTGGAGGTAATCTTACGCAATGGGATTGCTTCTGGGTAACGAGTTGAGGCACACATTAAGGTGAGCAGAAACTGATTGCCAGATTTTGTGCGAGGAAGAGGTCCAACGCAGTCCATGATGATTCGCTCAAAAGGTTCTCCAACCACGGGTATAGGATGGAGAGGAGCAGGAGGGATAACTTGGTTGGGCTTACCAGTTACCTGACAGGTATGACAGCTGCGACAATACTGGCATACATCTGTTTTTAATCCGGGCCAGTAAAACTGTTTCAGAACATTCTGGTAAGTCTTAGTTACTCCCAAATGTCCTGACCAGCTTCCTTCATGTGCCAAGGCCAAAATGTGTTTGCGGTAATCTGATGGAATCACAATTTGGTGTACCACATTCCAGTCAGCATCAGGGAGGACAACAGGGCACCATTTTCTCATCAATACTCCATCATTTACATAAAATGCTACTGGTTCAACTCTAGCTTTGTCAGCACTTACAACACTTGAGAAACACCTTGTAAGGGTTGGATCCACCTTCTGAGCTGCACAAAGCTGTGATCGGGAGATGGGAGAAGAACCAAAATCAGCTTGTCGCACATCTGGTTTTTGCTGCGGAACTGCAGGCAACTGTGTCGTAGCCGGTAGTTCTTTCTCCTCTGAAAAGATTGACATAAGCACACTGTCAGACAAGTCTGTATTTTCCTCTGAAATTCCCTTCAATTTTTGAGCCCTGGTGAGCACACAGGAAGTAGAAACAGTAGTCTGTGTTGCGTCTTCCTCCTTAGGAAGAGAGCAGGGGACATCTAATACTTCTAGGGATGGTGTTACTTTACCACCTGCAATATCATTACCAAGTAAAAGGGAAATACCTTTAACTGGAAGCGCAGAACAAACAGCAATGGGGAAAATACCAGAAATCAGTTCTGATTGTAACTGCACCAAGTGTACAGGCCGGGGGGCATAACTCATTTCCAGTCCTTGCAGAACAACACTGTAGCCACAAGATGACAACTTGGAAAATGGTAAGGAATCTGTTAAGATAACAGATTGGGAGGCACCAGTGTCTCGCAAAATACGAACTGGATGTGGATCTGCAAGTTTTCCTGGTAATGAAACATATCCAGTCAGCAAAAAAGGTTCATAACATGGATCGGGACTATAGCTAAGTTCAGCCTTTCCTAGGGTATGAGACTGGCTCTTTATTAACCCCACACCTTTAGGTTTGGTTTGTGTGTTCTGTTCTTTTCGTTTCAAGGCTAAACAATTAGCAATGAGATGACCTGTTTTGTGACAATAGAAACACTCCTTGTCATTCTTTTGAGGAGTTGATTTGGGTTGCTCAACAGCTGACTTTATAGACACACTTTTATTGAGCACGGACTGAAAGGTAGACTTATGTGTAAGCACATATCAGCTAACACAGCAGCAGAAGACAATGAGTTTACCTTTTGCTCATTCAAGTGAACAACAACACGTTCAGGTAGACAATTTTTGAACTCTTCCAATAGAACAAGTTCTCTCAGAGTATCAAAATTTGTCACCTTACTTGAAGCACACCAACGGTCAAAGAGACTTCCCTTTTCTCTGGCGAACTCTACATAGGTCTGAGAGGGGCTTTTCTTAAAAGACCTAAACTTTTGCCGGTAAGCCTCAGGAACAAGCTCATAAGCTTTCAAAATGGCAGCTTTAACCACATCATACTTTTGGGTGTCTGAAAGAGGAAGGGCGGCTACAACCTCTTGAGCTTTACCATAGATTTTGCACTGTAGAAGCAAAGACCAAACGTCAGGTGGCCACTGTAAAGCCTGTGCTATTCGCTCAAAAGCAGAGAAGTAAGAATCAATCTCTGTCTCTCGAAACTCAGGTACTAAAGAGACATACTTGGTAACAGCAAAGGGTCTAATAGAAGAGGGCCCCCTAGAACTACTAGTAGGGCTCTCACTGGTTGTTTGAACAGGAAATCTGGCCTTATACTCAAGCTCTAGCTGTCGAAGCTTTATAGCTTTTTCAGCCTCAATTTCCAACCGTTTAACTTCAAGCTGATATTGCCTGAGCTGTGCTTTCTCCTCAGCCTCAGCCTCAACTTGCAATCTGGCGAGACGAACCTTCAGGCGAGCATCAACTTTGGACCCAACAGATCCAGAGGAAGCCGAGAGGGGATCAAACCTAGGAAGTGTGACAGGAGTCTGAATCCCACCAACCACCTTCAGATCCTGCTCTGGTGTTAGCTCCTGAGGCCTCTCTGCAAGGTTTGAGGGGCCAGCAGATTCCATCTCTGCAGCAGGCACAGCAACAGTTGGTAGAGCAGATGAGATTGGAATCTGTGAAGGCAAAGATAACACATTCAACTCAACCAGTTTATTCACAACTAGATCCCTTAATTCCTTCTTCAGCAGTTGCTTGGAATAGGAAATGGAAAAATAACTTGCAATCTCAGCTAACTCAGCTTTACGACAAGATGCAAGTTTTTCATGAGAAGGCTGTTCCAAGAACTGGTCAATATTAAACTGAGCCATCTCTGAACTAACAACACAAACTTTACAGCAGCACCTCCAGGCAGCAAAGACAAACAAATTTCCCTAAACTGTAGCCACGGGATTGTATTAAATAGATCCCGGACGAGCCCCCATTTAATGTTACGACCCGGCTCGGCTAGGGAAAAGGGAAGCAACATTAAAGAAACCTAGATGGTAAGGTTTAACAGTTTAGAGGTTTATTGTTTGGGTTCAACAAAAATAAAGGGGGTAAAATTAACAATAGTCAGAATGTAGAGACTAACAAAAGGATACTAAACAAAACAAGGCCCCAAAACACATCAGGTGTAAGTCAAAGACTTTAACCAAACAAAATAGACTTTCAGAACAGGGTACACGAAGACAACCTACAAATCTCTTACAGAGATCCAAAGATCCCACACGGGGACAAAGTGAGTGGCACAAGCTATCCAAGCTAACAAAGGTTGTCAGAGCTAACAAAACAAGGTTACAGCAGTCAAAAAAAAAAAACCCCTAACAAAGTGGCAAGCTGTTTCAACAAAGAAACAGCCGCGCCTTCTCCCAGGATGTCCTTGGTTCTTAAAGGGAGGCCTCAACAGTGATTGGTGGAGCCGGCAATTGATGACCCAATCACGGTAGGCCTCAGGATGTGTGACACAGGACAAGCAGGGCAGCACCCACTTCCAGGTGGAGTCAGTCTGATTAGCCACTGAAAAACAACAAACACAGAAAAGAAAAGGCCACTGGCCGTAACAACACCTAATAAGGCTGAAAATTGAGTGTAGTGCTGAAAATTCATATATTGTCACTTTTTCACTTCTCTCGCTGAGAAAACGCTTTTTTTCTCTTACATTCAAAACTCATGAAACCAAAATTTAGACTTGGTTCCAGCTTCAAACCACCAGAACTACTGCATCTCGGCATTTCTATGCTGTTCCACAGCTAATAAGGCTGAAAATTGAGTGTAGTGCTGAAAATTCATGTATTGTCACTTTTTCACTTCTCTCGCTGAGAAAACGCTTTTTTTGGTCTCTTACATTCAAAACTCATGAAACCAAAATTTAGACTTGTTCCAGCTTCAAACCACCAGAACTACTGCATCTCAGCATTTCTATGCTGTTCCACAGCTAATAACGCTGAAAATTGAGTGTAGTGCTGAAATTTCATATATTGTCACTTTTTCACTTCTCTCGCTGAGAAAACGCTTTTTTGGTCTCTAACATTCAAAACTCATGAAACTCAAAATTTAGACTTGGTTCCAGCTTCAAACCACCAGAACTACTGCATCTCGGCATTTCTATGCTGTTCACAGCTAATAACGCTGAAAATTGAGTGTAGTGCTGAAATTTCATATATTGTCACTTTTTCACTTCTCTCGCTGAGAAAACGCTTTTTTGGTCTCTAACATTCAAAACTCATGAAACTCAAAATTTAGACTTGGTTCCAGCTTCAAACCACCAGAACTACTGCATCTCAGCATTTCTATGCTGTTCCACAGCTAATAACGCTGAAAATTGAGTGTAGTGCTGAAATTTCATATATTGTCACTTTTTCACTTCTCTCGCTGAGAAAACGCTTTTTTGGTCTCTAACATTCAAAACTCATGAAACTCAAAATTTAGACTTGGTTCCAGCTTCAAACCACCAGAACTACTGCATCTCAGCATTTCTATGCTGTTCCACAGCTAATAACGCTGAAAATTGAGTGTAGTGCTGAAATTTCATATATTGTCACTTTTTCACTTCTCTCGCTGAGAAAACGCTTTTTTGGTCTCTAACATTCAAAACTCATGAAACTCAAAATTTAGACTTGGTTCCAGCTTCAAACCACCAGAACTACTGCATCTCGGCATTTCTATGCTGTTCCACAGCTAATAAGGCTGAAAATTGAGTGTAGTGCTGAAAATTCATGTATTGTCACTTTTTCACTTCTCTCGCTGAGAAAACGCTTTTTTGGTCTCTTACATTCAAAACTCATGAAACTCAAAATTTAGACTTGGTTCCAGCTTCAAACCACCAGAACTACTGCATCTCGGCATTTCTATGCTGTTCCACAGCTAATAAGGCTGAAAATTGAGTGTAGTGCTGAAAATTCATGTATTGTCACTTTTTCACTTCTCTCGCTGAGAAAACGCTTTTTTGGTCTCTTACATTCAAAACTCATGAAACTCAAAATTTAGACTTGGTTCCAGCTTCAAACCACCAGAACTACTGCATCTCGGCATTTCTATGCTGTTCCACAGCTAATAAGGCTGAAAATTGAGTGTAGTGCTGAAAATTCATGTATTGTCACTTTTTCACTTCTCTCGCTGAGAAAACGCTTTTTTGGTCTCTTACATTCAAAACTCATGAAACTCAAAATTTAGACTTGGTTCCAGCTTCAAACCACCAGAACTACTGCATCTCGGCATTTCTATGCTGTTCCACAGCTAATAAGGCTGAAAATTGAGTGTAGTGCTGAAAATTCATGTATTGTCACTTTTTCCCTCTCGCTGAGAAAACGCTTTTTTGGTCTCTTACATTCAAAACTCATGAAACTCAAAATTTAGACTTGGTTCCAGCTTCAAACCACCAGAACTACTGCATCTCGGCATTTCTATGCTGTTCCACAGCTAATAAGGCTGAAAATTGAGTGTAGTGCTGAAAATTCATGTATTGTCACTTTTTCACTTCTCTCGCTGAGAAAACGCTTTTTTGGTCTCTTACATTCAAAACTCATGAAACTCAAAATTTAGACTTGGTTCCAGCTTCAAACCACCAGAACTACTGCATCTCGGCATTTCTATGCTGTTCCACAGCTAATAAGGCTGAAAATTGAGTGTAGTGCTGAAAATTCATGTATTGTCACTTTTTCACTTCTCTCGCTGAGAAAACGCTTTTTTGGTCTCTTACATTCAAAACTCATGAAACTCAAAATTTAGACTTGGTTCCAGCTTCAAACCACCAGAACTACTGCATCTCGGCATTTCTATGCTGTTCCACAGCTAATAAGGCTGAAAATTGAGTGTAGTGCTGAAAATTCATGTATTGTCACTTTTTCACTTCTCTCGCTGAGAAAACGCTTTTTTGGTCTCTTACATTCAAAACTCATGAAACTCAAAATTTAGACTTGGTTCCAGCTTCAAACCACCAGAACTACTGCATCTCGGCATTTCTATGCTGTTCCACAGCTAATAAGGCTGAAAATTGAGTGTAGTGCTGAAAATTCATGTATTGTCACTTTTTCACTTCTCTCGCTGAGAAAACGCTTTTTTGGTCTCTTACATTCAAAACTCATGAAACTCAAAATTTAGACTTGGTTCCAGCTTCAAACCACCAGAACTACTGCATCTCGGCATTTCTATGCTGTTCCACAGCTAATAAGGCTGAAAATTGAGTGTGTGCTGAAAATTCATGTATTGTCACTTTTTCACTTCTCTCGCTGAGAAAACGCTTTTTTGGTCTCTTACATTCAAAACTCATGAAACTCAAAATTTAGACTTGGTTCCAGCTTCAAACCACCAGAACTACTGCATCTCGGCATTTCTATGCTGTTCCACAGCTAATAAGGCTGAAAATTGAGTGTAGTGCTGAAAATTCATGTATTGTCACTTTTTCACTTCTCTCGCTGAGAAAACGCTTTTTTGGTCTCTTACATTCAAAACTCATGAAACTCAAAATTTAGACTTGGTTCCAGCTTCAAACCACCAGAACTACTGCATCTCGGCATTTCTATGCTGTTCCACAGCTAATAAGGCTGAAAATTGAGTGTAGTGCTGAAAATTCATGTATTGTCACTTTTTCACTTCTCTCGCTGAGAAAACGCTTTTTTGGTCTCTTACATTCAAAACTCATGAAACTCAAAATTTAGACTTGGTTCCAGCTTCAAACCACCAGAACTACTGCATCTCGGCATTTCTATGCTGTTCCACAGCTAATAAGGCTGAAAATTGAGTGTAGTGCTGAAAATTCATGTATTGTCACTTTTTCACTTCTCTCGCTGAGAAAACGCTTTTTTGGTCTCTTACATTCAAAACTCATGAAACTCAAAATTTAGACTTGGTTCCAGCTTCAAACCACCAGAACTACTGCATCTCGGCATTTCTATGCTGTTCCACAGCTAATAAGGCTGAAAATTGAGTGTAGTGCTGAAAATTCATGTATTGTCACTTTTTCACTTCTCTCGCTGAGAAAACGCTTTTTTGGTCTCTTACATTCAAAACTCATGAAACTCAAAATTTAGACTTGGTTCCAGCTTCAAACCACCAGAACTACTGCATCTCGGCATTTCTATGCTGTTCCACAGCTAATAAGGCTGAAAATTGAGTGTAGTGCTGAAAATTCATGTATTGTCACTTTTTCACTTCTCTCGCTGAGAAAACGCTTTTTTGGTCTCTTACATTCAAAACTCATGAAACTCAAAATTTAGACTTGGTTCCAGCTTCAAACCACCAGAACTACTGCATCTCGGCATTTCTATGCTGTTCCACAGCTAATAAGGCTGAAAATTGAGTGTAGTGCTGAAAATTCATGTATTGTCACTTTTTCACTTCTCTCGCTGAGAAAACGCTTTTTTGGTCTCTTACATTCAAAACTCATGAAACTCAAAATTTAGACTTGGTTCCAGCTTCAAACCACCAGAACTACTGCATCTCGGCATTTCTATGCTGTTCCACAGCTAATAAGGCTGAAAATTGAGTGTAGTGCTGAAAATTCATGTATTGTCACTTTTTCACTTCTCTCGCTGAGAAAACGCTTTTTTGGTCTCTTACATTCAAAACTCATGAAACTCAAAATTTAGACTTGGTTCCAGCTTCAAACCACCAGAACTACTGCATCTCGGCATTTCTATGCTGTTCCACAGCTAATAAGGCTGAAAATTGAGTGTAGTGCTGAAAATTCATGTATTGTCACTTTTTCACTTCTCTCGCTGAGAAAACGCTTTTTTGGTCTCTTACATTCAAAACTCATGAAACTCAAAATTTAGACTTGGTTCCAGCTTCAAACCACCAGAACTACTGCATCTCGGCATTTCTATGCTGTTCCACAGCTAATAAGGCTGAAAATTGAGTGTAGTGCTGAAAATTCATGTATTGTCACTTTTTCACTTCTCTCGCTGAGAAAACGCTTTTTTGGTCTCTTACATTCAAAACTCATGAAACTCAAAATTTAGACTTGGTTCCAGCTTCAAACCACCAGAACTACTGCATCTCGGCATTTCTATGCTGTTCCACAGCTAATAAGGCTGAAAATTGAGTGTAGTGCTGAAAATTCATGTATTGTCACTTTTTCACTTCTCTCGCTGAGAAAACGCTTTTTTGGTCTCTTACATTCAAAACTCATGAAACTCAAAATTTAGACTTGGTTCCAGCTTCAAACCACCAGAACTACTGCATCTCGGCATTTCTATGCTGTTCCACAGCTAATAAGGCTGAAAATTGAGTGTAGTGCTGAAAATTCATGTATTGTCACTTTTTCACTTCTCTCGCTGAGAAAACGCTTTTTTGGTCTCTTACATTCAAAACTCATGAAACTCAAAATTTAGACTTGGTTCCAGCTTCAAACCACCAGAACTACTGCATCTCGGCATTTCTATGCTGTTCCACAGCTAATAAGGCTGAAAATTGAGTGTAGTGCTGAAAATTCATGTATTGTCACTTTTTCACTTCTCTCGCTGAGAAAACGCTTTTTTGGTCTCTTACATTCAAAACTCATGAAACTCAAAATTTAGACTTGGTTCCAGCTTCAAACCACCAGAACTACTGCATCTCGGCATTTCTATGCTGTTCCACAGCTAATAAGGCTGAAAATTGAGTGTAGTGCTGAAAATTCATGTATTGTCACTTTTTCACTTCTCTCGCTGAGAAAACGCTTTTTTGGTCTCTTACATTCAAAACTCATGAAACTCAAAATTTAGACTTGGTTCCAGCTTCAAACCACCAGAACTACTGCATCTCGGCATTTCTATGCTGTTCCACAGCTAATAAGGCTGAAAATTGAGTGTAGTGCTGAAAATTCATGTATTGTCACTTTTTCACTTCTCTCGCTGAGAAAACGCTTTTTTGGTCTCTTACATTCAAAACTCATGAAACTCAAAATTTAGACTTGGTTCCAGCTTCAAACCACCAGAACTACTGCATCTCGGCATTTCTATGCTGTTCCACAGCTAATAAGGCTGAAAATTGAGTGTAGTGCTGAAAATTCATGTATTGTCACTTTTTCACTTCTCTCGCTGAGAAAACGCTTTTTTGGTCTCTTACATTCAAAACTCATGAAACTCAAAATTTAGACTTGGTTCCAGCTTCAAACCACCAGAACTACTGCATCTCGGCATTTCTATGCTGTTCCACAGCTAATAATAAGGCTGAAAATTGAGTGTAGTGCTGAAAATTCATGTATTGTCACTTTTTCACTTCTCTCGCTGAGAAAACGCTTTTTTGGTCTCTTACATTCAAAACTCATGAAACTCAAAATTTAGACTTGGTTCCAGCTTCAAACCACCAGAACTACTGCATCTCGGCATTTCTATGCTGTTCCACAGCTAATAAGGCTGAAAATATGAGTGTAGTGCTGAAAATTCATGTATTGTCACTTTTTCACTTCTCTCGCTGAGAAAACGCTTTTTGGTCTCTTACATTCAAAACTCATGAAACTCAAAATTTAGACTTGGTTCCAGCTTCAAACCACCAGAACTACTGCATCTCGGCATTTCTATGCTGTTCCACAGCTAATAAGGCTGAAAATTGAGTGTAGTGCTGAAAATTCATGTATTGTCACTTTTTCACTTCTCTCGCTGAGAAAACGCTTTTTTGGTCTCTTACATTCAAAACTCATGAAACTCAAAATTTAGACTTGGTTCCAGCTTCAAACCACCAGAACTACTGCATCTCGGCATTTCTATGCTGTTCCACAGCTAATAAGGCTGAAAATTGAGTGTAGTGCTGAAAATTCATGTATTGTCACTTTTTCACTTCTCTCGCTGAGAAAACGCTTTTTTGGTCTCTTACATTCAAAACTCATGAAACTCAAAATTTAGACTTGGTTCCAGCTTCAAACCACCAGAACTACTGCATCTCGGCATTTCTATGCTGTTCCACAGCTAATAAGGCTGAAAATTGAGTGTAGTGCTGAAAATTCATGTATTGTCACTTTTTCACTTCTCTCGCTGAGAAAACGCTTTTTTGGTCTCTTACATTCAAAACTCATGAAACTCAAAATTTAGACTTGGTTCCAGCTTCAAACCACCAGAACTACTGCATCTCGGCATTTCTATGCTGTTCCACAGCTAATAAGGCTGAAAATTGAGTGTAGTGCTGAAAATTCATGTATTGTCACTTTTTCACTTCTCTCGCTGAGAAAACGCTTTTTTGGTCTCTTACATTCAAAACTCATGAAACTCAAAATTTAGACTTGGTTCCAGCTTCAAACCACCAGAACTACTGCATCTCGGCATTTCTATGCTGTTCCACAGCTAATAAGGCTGAAAATTGAGTGTAGTGCTGAAAATTCATGTATTGTCACTTTTTCACTTCTCTCGCTGAGAAAACGCTTTTTTGGTCTCTTACATTCAAAACTCATGAAACTCAAAATTTAGACTTGGTTCCAGCTTCAAACCACCAGAACTACTGCATCTCGGCATTTCTATGCTGTTCCACAGCTAATAAGGCTGAAAATTGAGTGTAGTGCTGAAAATTCATGTATTGTCACTTTTTCACTTCTCTCGCTGAGAAAACGCTTTTTTGGTCTCTTACATTCAAAACTCATGAAACTCAAAATTTAGACTTGGTTCCAGCTTCAAACCACCAGAACTACTGCATCTCGGCATTTCTATGCTGTTCCACAGCTAATAAGGCTGAAAATTGAGTGTAGTGCTGAAAATTCATGTATTGTCACTTTTTCACTTCTCTCGCTGAGAAAACGCTTTTTTGGTCTCTTACATTCAAAACTCATGAAACTCAAAATTTAGACTTGGTTCCAGCTTCAAACCACCAGAACTACTGCATCTCGGCATTTCTATGCTGTTCCACAGCTAATAAGGCTGAAAATTGAGTGTAGTGCTGAAAATTCATGTATTGTCACTTTTTCACTTCTCTCGCTGAGAAAACGCTTTTTTGGTCTCTTACATTCAAAACTCATGAAACTCAAAATTTAGACTTGGTTCCAGCTTCAAACCACCAGAACTACTGCATCTCGGCATTTCTATGCTGTTCCACAGCTAATAAGGCTGTGAAAATTGAGTGTAGTGCTGAAAATTCATGTATTGTCACTTTTTCACTTCTCTCGCTGAGAAAACGCTTTTTTGGTCTCTTACATTCAAAACTCATGAAACTCAAAATTTAGACTTGGTTCCAGCTTCAAACCACCAGAACTACTGCATCTCGGCATTTCTATGCTGTTCCACAGCTAATAAGGCTGAAAATTGAGTGTAGTGCTGAAAATTCATGTATTGTCACTTTTTCACTTCTCTCGCTGAGAAAACGCTTTTTTGGTCTCTTACATTCAAAACTCATGAAACTCAAAATTTAGACTTGGTTCCAGCTTCAAACCACCAGAACTACTGCATCTCGGCATTTCTATGCTGTTCCACAGCTAATAAGGCTGAAAATTGAGTGTAGTGCTGAAAATTCATGTATTGTCACTTTTTCACTTCTCTCGCTGAGAAAACGCTTTTTTGGTCTCTTACATTCAAAACTCATGAAACTCAAAATTTAGACTTGGTTCCAGCTTCAAACCACCAGAACTACTGCATCTCGGCATTTCTATGCTGTTCCACAGCTAATAAGGCTGAAAATTGAGTGTAGTGCTGAAAATTCATGTATTGTCACTTTTTCACTTCTCTCGCTGAGAAAACGCTTTTTTGGTCTCTTACATTCAAAACTCATGAAACTCAAAATTTAGACTTGGTTCCAGCTTCAAACCACCAGAACTACTGCATCTCGGCATTTCTATGCTGTTCCACAGCTAATAAGGCTGAAAATTGAGTGTAGTGCTGAAAATTCATGTATTGTCACTTTTTCACTTCTCTCGCTGAGAAAACGCTTTTTTGGTCTCTTACATTCAAAACTCATGAAACTCAAAATTTAGACTTGGTTCCAGCTTCAAACCACCAGAACTACTGCATCTCGGCATTTCTATGCTGTTCCACAGCTAATAAGGCTGAAAATTGAGTGTAGTGCTGAAAATTCATGTATTGTCACTTTTTCACTTCTCTCGCTGAGAAAACGCTTTTTTGGTCTCTTACATTCAAAACTCATGAAACTCAAAATTTAGACTTGGTTCCAGCTTCAAACCACCAGAACTACTGCATCTCGGCATTTCTATGCTGTTCCACAGCTAATAAGGCTGAAAATTGAGTGTAGTGCTGAAAATTCATGTATTGTCACTTTTTCACTTCTCTCGCTGAGAAAACGCTTTTTTGGTCTCTTACATTCAAAACTCATGAAACTCAAAATTTAGACTTGGTTCCAGCTTCAAACCACCAGAACTACTGCATCTCGGCATTTCTATGCTGTTCCACAGCTAATAAGGCTGAAAATTGAGTGTAGTGCTGAAAATTCATGTATTGTCACTTTTTCACTTCTCTCGCTGAGAAAACGCTTTTTTGGTCTCTTACATTCAAAACTCATGAAACTCAAAATTTAGACTTGGTTCCAGCTTCAAACCACCAGAACTACTGCATCTCGGCATTTCTATGCTGTTCCACAGCTAATAAGGCTGAAAATTGAGTGTAGTGCTGAAAATTCATGTATTGTCACTTTTTCACTTCTCTCGCTGAGAAAACGCTTTTTTGGTCTCTTACATTCAAAACTCATGAAACTCAAAATTTAGACTTGGTTCCAGCTTCAAACCACCAGAACTACTGCATCTCGGCATTTCTATGCTGTTCCACAGCTAATAAGGCTGAAAATTGAGTGTAGTGCTGAAAATTCATGTATTGTCACTTTTTCACTTCTCTCGCTGAGAAAACGCTTTTTTGGTCTCTTACATTCAAAACTCATGAAACTCAAAATTTAGACTTGGTTCCAGCTTCAAACCACCAGAACTACTGCATCTCGGCATTTCTATGCTGTTCCACAGCTAATAAGGCTGAAAATTGAGTGTAGTGCTGAAAATTCATGTATTGTCACTTTTTCACTTCTCTCGCTGAGAAAACGCTTTTTTGGTCTCTTACATTCAAAACTCATGAAACTCAAAATTTAGACTTGGTTCCAGCTTCAAACCACCAGAACTACTGCATCTCGGCATTTCTATGCTGTTCCACAGCTAATAAGGCTGAAAATTGAGTGTAGTGCTGAAAATTCATGTATTGTCACTTTTTCACTTCTCTCGCTGAGAAAACGCTTTTTTGGTCTCTTACATTCAAAACTCATGAAACTCAAAATTTAGACTTGGTTCCAGCTTCAAACCACCAGAACTACTGCATCTCGGCATTTCTATGCTGTTCCACAGCTAATAAGGCTGAAAATTGAGTGTAGTGCTGAAAATTCATGTATTGTCACTTTTTCACTTCTCTCGCTGAGAAAACGCTTTTTTGGTCTCTTACATTCAAAACTCATGAAACTCAAAATTTAGACTTGGTTCCAGCTTCAAACCACCAGAACTACTGCATCTCGGCATTTCTATGCTGTTCCACAGCTGTTACGACCCGGCTCGGGAAAAGGGAAGCAACATTAAAGAAACCTAGATGGTAAGGTTTAACAGTTTAGAGGTTTATTTTTGGGTTCAACAAAAATAAAGGGGGTAAAATTAACAATAGTCAGATTGTAGAGACTAACAAAAGGATACTCAACAAACAAGGCCCCAAAACAATCAGTGTAAGTCAAAGACTTTAACCAAACAAAAAGACTTTCAGAACAGGGTACACGAAGACAACCTACAAATCTCTTACAGAGATCCAAAGATCCCACACGGGGACAAAGTGAGTGGCACAAGCTATCCACGCTAACAAAGGTTGTCAGAGCTAACAAAACAAGGTTACAGCAGTCAACCAAAAAAACCCCTAACAAAGTGGCAAGCTGTTTCAACAAAGAAACAGCCGCGCCTTCTCCCAGGATGTCCTTGGTTCTTAAAGGGAGGCCTCAACAGTGATTGGTGGAGCCGGCAATTGATGACCCAATCACGGTAGGCCTCAGGATGTGACACAGGACAAGCAGGGCAGCACCCACTTCCAGGTGGAGTCAGTCTGATTAGCCACTGAAAAACAACAAACAGAAAAGAAAAGGCCACTGGCCGTAACACCTCCCCCTTAAAATCCTAAACCAAAGTGTTTGGAAGGAACATTCCCAACCGAAGGTAACTATACAAGCTACACTCTAGATAAAGCATCTGCTAAGAAGTTATCTGCACCTTTCTTATGTTTGATTTCAAGATTGTAATCCTGTACCAATAAAGCCCACCGCATGAGTCTCTGGTTGTGGTTGTACATGCGAGAAAGGAAAACAAGGGGGTTGTGGTCGGTGTACACTATGATTGGCACAGGACTAGGCCCTAGGTAAACCTCAGAGTGTTGAAGTGCAAGTAGCAAGGCCAGAGTTTCTTTCTCGATGATGGAGTAATTGAGTTGGCTGGGTGTAAACTTACGGGAAAAACAAACAGACGGGATGATCAGCTCCGTCCCCACCTTCCTGTAACAGTACAGCACCAGCTCCAACAGCACTAGCATCCACTTCAAGTTTGAAAACCTTTGACCATCCTCTATAGCAGAGTCAGACCAATTCCTTACAATCAATGCTGAGGAGCAAGTTGAAGGTAAGGATTGACCTGTTTGAAGGTCAGGATTACCGTTTGGGTCTCGAGAACAGTACGGTTTCAACATATTATGTGACAGACCCGAGATTTCCTCCTTCTTTCCGGAGTGCAGATTACATAATCTGTCTCACTCAACCTTTCCTGAACCACATAAGGTCCTGAAAACTTGGCAGAAAGGGTAGAACCAGGAACAGGTAGTAATGCTAGAACTTTTTCCCCCTTAGCAAAAGAACGGGACCGAGCAGACTGGTCATAATGCTTTTTCATTGACCTTTGAGACTCACCTAGTGTTTCTTTCGCAATAGCACAAGACTGATGCAGTCTTTCTCTGAATTTGCAGACATAATCCAGAATGTTTTCCTGGGGAGAAACATTTATCTCTAAGAGTTTCTCTTTGAGAATTTTCAGAGGGCTACGGAGTGTATGGCCAAACACCAATTCAGCGGGGCTGAATCTTAGAGACTCTTGAATAGACTCCCGAGCGGCAAACAGAACAAAAGGTATGCCTTCGTCCCAGTCTTTTTCTGTTTCTGTACAATATTTTCGTAGCATAGACTTTAACGTCTGGTGCCAACGCTCTAAAGCTCCTTGAGACTCAGGATGATAAGCGCTGGAGACTGTATGCTGTATGTTCAGTTCTTTTAGGACTTGCTTAAAAAGTTTAGACTGAAAATTTGTGCCTTGATCAGTTTGAATTATTCTAGGAAGGCCAAAGGTGGAAAAAACTTTGTCATCACTTTTACTACTGAGCTGGAGGTAATCTTACGCAATGGGATTGCTTCTGGGTAACGAGTTGAGGCACACATTAAGGTGAGCAGAAACTGATTGCCAGATTTTGTGCGAGGAAGAGGTCCAACGCAGTCCATGATGATTCGCTCAAAAGGTTCTCCAACCACGGGTATAGGATGGAGAGGAGCAGGAGGGATAACTTGGTTGGGCTTACCAGTTACCTGACAGGTATGACAGCTGCGACAATACTGGCATACATCTGTTTTTAATCCGGGCCAGTAAAACTGTTTCAGAACATTCTGGTAAGTCTTAGTTACTCCCAAATGTCCTGACCAGCTTCCTTCATGTGCCAAGGCCAAAATGTGTTTGCGGTAATCTGATGGAATCACAATTTGGTGTACCACATTCCAGTCAGCATCAGGGAGGACAACAGGGCACCATTTTCTCATCAATACTCCATCATTTACATAAAATGCTACTGGTTCAACTCTAGCTTTGTCAGCACTTACAACACTTGAGAAACACCTTGTAAGGGTTGGATCCACCTTCTGAGCTGCACAAAGCTGTGATCGGGAGATGGGAGAAGAACCAAAATCAGCTTGTCGCACATCTGGTTTTTGCTGCGGAACTGCAGGCAACTGTGTCGTAGCCGGTAGTTCTTCTCCTCTGAAAAGATTGACATAAGCACACTGTCAGACAAGTCTGTATTTTCCTCTGAAATTCCCTTCAATTTTTGAGCCCTGGTGAGCACACAGGAAGTAGAAACAGTAGTCTGTGTTGCGTCTTCCTCCTTAGGAAGAGAGCAGGGGACATCTAATACTTCTAGGGATGGTGTTACTTACCACCTGCAATATCATTACCAAGTAAAAGGGAAATACCTTTAACTGGAAGCGCAGAACAAACAGCAATGGGGAAAATACCAGAAATCAGTTCTGATTGTAACTGCACCAAGTGTACAGGCCGGGGGCATAACTCATTTCCAGTCCTTGCAGAACAACACTGTAGCCACAAGATGACAACTTGGAAAATGGTAAGGAATCTGTTAAGATAAACAGATTGGGAGGCACCAGTGTCTCGCAAAATACGAACTGGATGTGGATCTGCAAGTTTTCCTGGTAATGAAACATATCCAGTCAGCAAAAAAGGTTCATAACATGGATCGGGACTATAGCTAAGTTCAGCCTTTCCTAGGGTATGAGACTGGCTCTTATTAACCCCACACCTTTAGGTTTGGTTTGTGTGTTCTGTTCTTTTCGTTTCAAGGCTAAACAATTAGCAATGAGATGACCTGTTTTGTGACAATAGAAACACTCCTTGTCATTCTTTTGAGGAGTTGATTTGGGTTGCTCAACAGCTGACTTTATAGACACACTTTTATTGAGCACGGACTGAAAGGTAGACTTATGTGTAAGCACATACTCATAGCTAACACAGCAGCAGAAGACAATGAGTTTACCTTTGCTCATTCAAGTGAACAACAACACGTTCAGGTAGACAATTTTTGAACTCTTCCAATAGAACAAGTTCTCTCAGAGTATCAAAATTTGTCACCTTACTTGAAGCACACCAACGGTCAAAGAGACTTCCCTTTTCTCTGGCGAACTCTACATAGGTCTGAGAGGGGCTTTTCTTAAAAGACCTAAACTTTTGCCGGTAAGCCTCAGGAACAAGCTCATAAGCTTTCAAAATGGCAGCTTTAACCACATCATACTTTTGGGTGTCTGAAAGAGGAAGGGCGGCTACAACCTCTTGAGCTTTACCATAGATTTTGCACTGTAGAAGCAAAGACCAAACGTCAGGTGGCCACTGTAAAGCCTGTGCTATTCGCTCAAAAGCAGAGAAGTAAGAATCAATCTCTGTCTCTCGAAACTCAGGTACTAAAGAGACATACTTGGTAACAGCAAAGGGTCTAATAGAAGAGGGCCCCCTAGAACTACTAGTAGGGCTCTCACTGGTTGTTTGAACAGGAAATCTGGCCTTATACTCAAGCTCTAGCTGTCGAAGCTTTATAGCTTTTTCAGCCTCAATTTCCAACCGTTTAACTTCAAGCTGATATTGCCTGAGCTGTGCTTTCTCCTCAGCCTCAGCCTCAACTTGCAATCTGGCGAGACGAACCTTCAGGCGAGCATCAACTTTGGACCCAACAGATCCAGAGGAAGCCGAGAGGGGATCAAACCTAGGAAGTGTGACAGGAGTCTGAATCCCACCAACCACCTTCAGATCCTGCTCTGGTGTTAGCTCCTGAGGCCTCTCTGCAAGGTTTGAGGGGCCAGCAGATTCCATCTCTGCAGCAGGCACAGCAACAGTTGGTAGAGCAGATGAGATTGGAATCTGTGAAGGCAAAGATAAACACATTCAACTCAACCAGTTTATTCACAACTAGATCCCTTAATTCCTTCTTCAGCAGTTGCTTGGAATAGGAAATGGAAAAATAACTTGCAATCTCAGCTAACTCAGCTTTACGACAAGATGCAAGTTTTTCATGAGAAGGCTGTTCCAAGAACTGGTCAATATTAAACTGAGCCATCTCTGAACTAAAACACAAACTTTACAGCAGCACCTCCAGGCAGCAAAGACAAACAAATTTTCCCTAAACTGTAGCCACGGGATTGTATTAAATAGATCCCGGACGAGCCCCCATTTAATGTTACGACCCGGCTCGGCTAGGGAAAAGGGAAGCAACATTAAAGAAACCTAGATGGTAAGGTTTAACAGTTTAGAGGTTTATTGTTGGGTTCAACAAAAATAAAGGGGGTAAATTAACAATAGTCAGAATGTAGAGACTAACAAAAGGATACTAAACAAAACAAGGCCAAC
Source organism: Xiphophorus couchianus (assembly GCF_001444195.1). Classification (NCBI taxonomy): domain Eukaryota; kingdom Metazoa; phylum Chordata; class Actinopteri; order Cyprinodontiformes; family Poeciliidae; genus Xiphophorus; species Xiphophorus couchianus. The sequence continues at coordinate 30,544,382 of NC_040249.1, forward strand.
AAAACAATCAGGTGTAAGTCAAGACTTTAACCAAACAAAATAGACTTTCAGAACAGGGTACACGAAGACAACCTACAAATCTCTTACAGAGATCCAAAGATCCCACACGGGGACAAAGTGAGTGGCACAGCTATCCAAGCTAACAAAGGTTGTCAGAGCTAACAAAACAAGGTTACAGCAGTCAAAAAAAAAAAACCCCTAACAAAGTGGCAAGCTGTTTCAACAAAGAAACAGCCGCGCCTTCTCCCAGGATGTCCTTGGTTCTTAAAGGGAGGCCTCAACAGTGATTGGTGGAGCCGGCAATTGATGACCCAATCACGGTAGGCCTCAGGATGTGACACAGGACAAGCAGGGCAGCACCCACTTCCAGGTGGAGTCAGTCTGATTAGCCACTGAAAAAACAACAAACACAGAAAAGAAAAGGCCACTGGCCGTAACAACACCTAATAAGGCTGAAAATTGAGTGTAGTGCTGAAAATTCATATTGTCACTTTTTCACTTCTCTCGCTGAGAAAACGCTTTTTTTTTTCTCTTACATTCAAAACTCATGAAACCCAAAATTTAGACTTGGTTCCAGCTTCAAACCACCAGAACTACTGCATCTCGGCATTTCTATGCTGTTCCACAGCTAATAAGGCTGAAAATTGAGTGTAGTGCTGAAAATTCATATATTGTCACTTTTTCACTTCTCTCGCTGAGAAAACGCTTTTTTTTCTCTTACATTCAAAACTCATGAAACCCAAAATTTAGACTTTGTTCCAGCTTCAAACCACCAGAACTACTGCATCTCGGCATTTCTATGCTGTTCCACAGCTAATAAGGCTGAAAATTGAGTGTAGTGCTGAAAATTCATATATTGTCACTTTTTTCACTTCTCTCGCTGAGAAACGCTTTTTTGGTCTCTTACATTCAAACACATGAAACTCAAAATTTAGACTTGGTTCCAGCTTCAAACCACCAGAACTACTGCATCTCGGCATTTCTATGCTGTTCCACGGCTAATAAGGCTGAAAATTGAGTGTAGTGCTGAAAATTCATATATTGTCACTTTTTCACTTCTCTCGCTGAGAAAACGCTTTTTTGGTCTCTTACATTCAAAACTCATGAAACTCAAAATTTAGACTTGGTTCCAGCTTCAAACCAGCAAAACTACTGCATCTCTGCATTTCTATGTTGTTCCACAGCTAATAAGGCTGGAAATTGAGTGTAGTGCTGAAAATTCATGTATTGTCACTTTTTCACTTCTCTCACTGAGAAAACGCTTTTTTGGTCTCTTACATTCAAAACTCATGAAACCCAAAATTTAGACTTGGTTCCAGCTTCAAACCACCAGAACTGCTGCATCTCGGCATTTCTATGCTGTTCCACAGCTAATAAGGCTGAAAATTGAGTGTAGTGCTGAAAATTCATATATTGTCACTTTTTCACTTCTCTCCGCTGAGAAAACGCTTTTTTGGTCTCTTACATTCAAAACTCATGAAACCCAAAATTTAGACTTGGTTCCAGCTTCAAACCACCAGAACTACTGCATCTCGGCATTTCTATGCTGTTCCACAGCTAATAAGGCTGAAAATTGAGTGTAGTGCTGAAAATTCATATATTGTCACTTTTTCACTTCTCTCACTGAGAAAACGCTTTTTTGGTCTCTTACATTCAAAACTCATGAAACTCAAAATTTAGACGTGGTTCCAGCTTCAAACCACCAGAACTACTGCATCTCGGCATTTCTATGCTGTTCCACAGCTAATAAGCTGAATAATGAAAAATTGAGTGTAGTGCTGAAAATTCATGTATTGTCACTTTTTGACGTCTCTCGCTGAGAGAAAACGCTTTTTTGGTCTCTTACATTCAAAACTCATGATGAAACTCAAAATTTAGACTTGGTTCCAGCTTCAAACCACCAGAACTACTGCATCTGGGCATTTCTATGCTGTTCCACAGCTAATAAGGCTGAAAATTGAGTGTAGTGCTGAAAATTCATGTTTTGTCACTTTTTCACTTCTCTCGCTGAGAAAACGCTTTTTTGGTCTCTTACATTCAAAACTCATGAAACTCAAAATTTAGACTTGGTTCCAGCTTCCAAACCACCAGAACTACTGCATCTCGGCATTTCTATGCTGTTCCACAGCTAATAAGGCTGAAAATTGAGTGTAGTGCTGAAAATTCATAATTGTCACTTTTTGACTTCTCTCGCTGAGAAAACGCTTTTTTGGTCTCTTACATTCAAAACTCATGAAACTCAAAATTTAGACTTGGTTCCAGCTTCAAACCACCAGAACTACTGCATCTCGGCATTTCTATGCTGTTCCACAGCTAATAAGGCTGAAAATTGAGTGTAGTGCTGAAAATTCATATTGTCACTTTTTCACTTCTCTCGCTGAGAAAACGTTTTTTGGTCTCTTACATTCAAAACTCATGAAACCCAAAATTTAGACTTGGTTCCAGCTTCAAACCACCAGAACTACTGCATCTCGGCATTTCTATGCTGTTCCACAGCTGTTACGACCCGGCTCGGGAAAAGGGAAGAACATTAAAGAAACCTAGATGGTAAGGTTTAACAGTTTAGAGGTTTATTTTTTGGGTTCAACAAAATAAAGGGGGTAAAATTAACAATAGTCAGATTGTAGAGACTAACAAAAGGATACTCAACAAAACAAGGCCCCAAAACAATCAGGTGTAAGTCAAAGACTTTAACCAAACAAAATAGACTTTCAGAACAGGGTACACGAAGACAACCTACAAATCTCTTACAGAGATCCAAAGATCCCACACGGGGACAAAGTGAGTGGCACAAGCTATCCACGCTAACAAAGGTTGTCAGAGCTACACAAAACAAGGTTACAGCAGTCAACCAAAAAAACCCCTAACAAAGTGGCAAGCTGTTTCAACAAAGAAACAGCCGCGCCTTCTCCCAGGATGTCCTTGGTTCTTAAAGGGAGGCCTCAACAGTGATTGGTGGAGCCGGCAATTGATGACCCAATCACGGTAGGCCTCAGGATGTGACACAGGACAAGCAGGGCAGCACCCACTTCCAGGTGGAGTCAGTGATTAGCCACTGAAAAACAACAAACAGAAAAGAAAAGGCCACTGGCCGTAACACCTCCCCCCTTAAAATCCTAACCAAAGTGTTTGGAAGGAACATTCCCAACCGAAGGAACTATACAAGCTACACTCTAGATAAAGCATCTGCTAAGAAGTTATCTGCACCTTTCTTATGTTTGATTTCAAGATTGTAATCCTGTACCAATAAAGCCCACCGCATGAGTCTCTGGTTGTGGTTGTACATGCGAGAAAGGAAAACAAGGGGGTTGTGGTCGGTGTACACTATGATTGGCACAGGACTAGGCCCTAGGTAAACCTCAGAGTGTTGAAGTGCAAGTAGCAAGGCCAGAGTTTCTTTCTCGATGATGGAGTAATTGAGTTGGCTGGGTGTAAACTTACGGGAAAAACAACAGACGGGATGATCAGCTCCGTCCCCACCTTCCTGTAACAGTACAGCACCAGCTCCAACAGCACTAGCATCCACTTCAAGTTGAAAACCTTTGACCATCCTCTATAGCAGAGTCAGACAATTCCTTACAATCAATGCTGAGGAGCAAGTTGAAGGTAAGGATTGACCTGTTTGAAGGTCAGGATTACCGTTTGGGTCTCGAGAACAGTACGGTTTCAACATATTTATGTGACAGACCCGAGATTTCCTCCTTCTTTCCGGAGTGCAGATTACAAATCTGTCTCACTCAACCTTTCCTGAACCACATAAGGTCCTGAAAACTTGGCAGAAAGGGTAGAACCAGGAACAGGTAGTAATGCTAGAACTTTTTCCCCCTTAGCAAAAGAACGGGACCGAGCAGACTGGTCATAATGCTTTTTCATTGACCTTTGAGACTCACCTAGTGTTTCTTTCGCAATAGCACAAGACTGATGCAGTCTTTCTCTGAATTTGCAGACATAATCCAGAATGTTTTCCTGGGGAGAAACATTTATCTCTAAGAGTTTCTCTTTGAGAATTTTCAGAGGGCTACGGAGTGTATGGCCAAACACCAATTCAGGGGTGAATCTTAGAGACTCTTGAATAGACTCCCGAGCGGCAAACAGAACAAAAGGTATGCCTTCGTCCCAGTCTTTTCTGTTTCTGTACAATATTTTCGTAGCATAGACTTTAACGTCTGGTGCCAACGCTCTAAAGCTCCTTGAGACTCAGGATGATAAGCGCTGGAGACTGTATGCTGTATGTTCAGTTCTTTTAGGACTTGCTTAAAAAGTTTAGACTGAAAATTTGTGCCTTGATCAGTTTGAATTATTCTAGGAAGGCCAAAGGTGGAAAAAACTTTGTCATCACTTTTACTACTGAGCTGGAGGTAATCTTACGCAATGGGATTGCTTCTGGGTAACGAGTTGAGGCACACATTAAGGTGAGCAGAAACTGATTGCCAGATTTTGTGCGAGGAAGAGGTCCAACGCAGTCCATGATGATTCGCTCAAAAGGTTCTCCAACCACGGGTATAGGATGGAGAGGAGCAGGAGGGATAACTTGGTTGGGCTTACCAGTTACCTGACAGGTATGACAGCTGCGACAATACTGGCATACATCTGTTTTTAATCCGGGCCAGTAAAACTGTTTCAGAACATTCTGGTAAGTCTTAGTTACTCCCAAATGTCCTGACCAGCTTCCTTCATGTGCCAAGGCCAAAATGTGTTTGCGGTAATCTGATGGAATCACAATTTGGTGTACCACATTCCAGTCAGCATCAGGGAGGACAACAGGGCACCATTTTCTCATCAATACTCCATCATTTACATAAAATGCTACTGGTTCAACTCTAGCTTTGTCAGCACTTACAACACTTGAGAAACACCTTGTAAGGGTTGGATCCACCTTCTGAGCTGCACAAAGCTGTGATCGGGAGATGGGAGAAGAACCAAAATCAGCTTGTCGCACATCTGGTTTTTGCTGCGGAACTGCAGGCAACTGTGTCGTAGCCGGTAGTTCTTTCTCCTCTGAAAAGATTGACATAAGCACACTGTCAGACAAGTCTGTATTTTCCTCTGAAATTCCCTTCAATTTTTGAGCCCTGGTGAGCACACAGGAAGTAGAAACAGTAGTCTGTGTTGCGTCTTCCTCCTTAGGAAGAGAGCAGGGGACATCTAATACTTCTAGGGATGGTGTTACTTTACCACCTGCAATATCATTACCAAGTAAAAGGGAAATACCTTTAACTGGAAGCGCAGAACAAACAGCAATGGGGAAAATACCAGAAATCAGTTCTGATTGTAACTGCACCAAGTGTACAGGCCGGGGGCATAACTCATTTCCAGTCCTTGCAGAACAACACTGTAGCCACAAGATGACAACTTGGAAAATGGTAAGGAATCTGTTAAGATAACAGATTGGGAGGCACCAGTGTCTCGCAAAATACGAACTGGATGTGGATCTGCAAGTTTTCCTGGTAATGAAACATATCCAGTCAGCAAAAAAGGTTCATAACATGGATCGGGACTATAGCTAAGTTCAGCCTTTCTAGGGTATGAGACTGGCTCTTTATTAACCCCACACCTTTAGGTTTGGTTTGTGTGTTGTTCTTTTCGTTTCAAGGCTAAACAATTAGCAATGAGATGACCTGTTTTGTGACAATAGAAACACTCCTTGTCATTCTTTTGAGGAGTTGATTTGGGTTGCTCAACAGCTGACTTTATAGACACACTTTATTGAGCACGGACTGAAAGGTAGACTTATGTGTAAGCACATACTCATTAGCTAACACAGCAGCAGAAGACAATGAGTTTACCTTTTGCTCATTCAAGTGAACAACAACACGTTCAGGTAGACAATTTTTGAACTTTCCAATAGAACAAGTTCTCTCAGAGTATCAAAATTTGTCACCTTACTTGAAGCACACCAACGGTCAAAGAGACTTCCCTTTTCTCTGGCGAACTCTACATAGGTCTGAGAGGGGCTTTTCTTAAAAGACCT